>NW_027223752.1:167857844-167865344 GCF_028538775.1 Myotis yumanensis
TAACCCTTACCCTAACACTATCCTGGAAAGAACCAAATCCCTAACCCTAACCCTAACCCTAACCCTAACCCTAACACTATCCTGGAAAGAACCCTAGCCCTAACCTTAACCATCACCCTAACACTATCCTGGAAGGAACCCTAACCCTAACCCTAACCCTAACCCTAACCCTAACCCTTACCCTAACACTATCCTGGAAAGAACCAAATCCCTAACCCTAACCCTAACCCTAACCCTAACCCTAACCCTAACACTATCCTGGAAAGAACCCTAACCCTAACCTTAACCCTGACCCTAACACTATCCTGGAAGGAACCCTAACCCAAAACCCTATCCATAACACTAACCCTAACACTATCCTGGAAGGAACCCTAACCCTAACCCTAACCCTAACCCTAACCGTAACCCTAACACTATCCTGGAAGGAACCCTAACCCTAACCCTAACCCTAACCCTAACCCTAACCCTACCCATAACTCAACACTGGAAAAAAACCTAACCATAACCCTAACCCTAACACTATCCTGGAAAGAACCCTAACCCTAACCCTAACCCTAACCCTAACCCTAACCCTAACACTATCCTGGAAGGAACCCTAACCCTAACCCTAACCCTATCCCTAACCCTAACACTATCCTGGAAGGAACCCTAACCCTAACCCCAGCCCTAACCCTAACGCTATCCTGGAAGGAACCCTAACCCTAAACCTAACCCTAACCCTAACACTAACCCTAACACTATCCTGGAAGGAACACTAACCCTAACCCTAACCCTAACCCATAACATAACCCTGGAAAAATCCCTAACCATAACCCTAACCCTAAGCCTAACACTATCCTGGAAAGAACCAAAACCATAACCCTAAACCTAACCCTAACCCTAACCCTAACCCTAACACTATCCTGGAAGGAACCCTAACCCTAACCCTAGCCCTAACCCTAACACTATCCTGGAAGGAACTCTAACCCTAACCCTAACCCTAACCCTATCCATCACACTATCCTGGAATGAACCCTAACCCTAACCCTAACCCTAACCCTAACACTATCCTGGAAGGAACCCTAACCCTAACCCTAACCCTAACCCTAACCCTAACCCTACCCATAACTCAACCCTGGAAAAAAACCTAACCATAACCCTAACCCTAACCCTAACCCTAACACTATCCTGGAAAGAACCCTAACCCTAACCCTAACCCTAACCCTAACCCTAACCCTAACACTATCCTGGAAGGAACCCTAACCCTAACCCTAACCCTAACCCTAACCCTAACACTATCCTGGAAGGAACCCTAACCCTAATCCTAACCCTAACCCTAACCCTAACACTATCCTGGAAGGAACCCTAACCCTAACCATAACCCTAACCCTAACCCTAACCATAACACAACCCTGGAAAATACCCTAACCCTATCCCTAACCCTAACCCTAAACCTTACCCTAACACTATCCTGGAAAGAACCAAATCCCTAACCCTAACCCTAACCCTAACGCTAACCCTAACCCGAACACTATCCTGGAAAGAACTCTAGCCCTAACCTTAATCATCACCGTAACCCTATCCTGGAAGGAACCCTAACCCTAACCCTAACATTAACCCTAACCCTATCACTATCCCGGAAGGAATCCTAACCCTAACCCTAGCCGTAACCCTAACACTATCCTGGAAGGAACCCTAACCCTAACCCTAACCCTAACCCTAACCCTAACCCTAACCCTAACACTATCCTGGAAGGAACCCTAACCCTAATTCTAACCCTAACCCTAACCCTAACCCTAACACTATCCTGGAAGGAACCCTAACCCTAACCCTAACCCTAACCTTAACCCTAACCATAACACAACCCTGGAAAAAACTCTAACCCTAACCCTAACCCTAACCCTAACCATAACACTATCCTGGAAGGAACCCTAACCCTAACCCTAACCCTAACCCTAACCCTAACCCATAACATAACCCTGGAAAAATCCCTAACCGTAACCCTAACCCTAACCCTAACACTATCCTGGAAAGAACCAAAACCATAACCCTAAACCTAACCCTAACCCTAACCCTAACCCTAACACTATCCTGGAATGAACCCTAACCCTAACCCTAACCCTAACACTATCCTGGAAGGAACACTAACCCTAACCCTAACCCTAACCCATAACATAACCCTGGAAAAATCCCTAACCATAACCCTAACCCTAACACTAACACTATCCTGGAAAGAACCAAAACCATAACCCTAAACCTAACCCTAACCCTAACCCTAACCCTAACACTATCCTGGAATGAACCCTAACCCTAACCCTAACCCTAACCCTA
This sequence comes from Myotis yumanensis, assembly GCF_028538775.1. Taxonomy (NCBI): domain Eukaryota; kingdom Metazoa; phylum Chordata; class Mammalia; order Chiroptera; family Vespertilionidae; genus Myotis; species Myotis yumanensis. The sequence continues at coordinate 167,860,155 of NW_027223752.1, forward strand.
ACCCTAACCCTAACACTATCCTGGAAGGAACACTAACCCTAACCCTAACCCTAACCCTAACACTATCCTGGAATGAACCCTAACCCTAAACCTAACCCTAACCCTAACCCTAACCCTAACACTATCATGGAAAGAACCCTAACCCTAACCCTAACCCTATCCTGGAAAGAACTCGAACACTGACCCTAACCCTAACACTATCCTGGAAAGAACCCTAACCCTAACCCTAACCCTAACCCTAACACTATCCTGGAAGGAACCCTAACCCTAATCCTAACCCTATCTCTAACCCTAACACTATCCTGGAAGGACCCTAAACCTAACCCTAACCCTAACCCTAACCCTAACCATAACACAACCCTGGAAAAAACTCTAACCCTAACCCTAACCCTAAACCTAACCATACGACTATCCTGGAAAGAACCAAAACCCTAATCCTAACCCTAACCCTAACCCTAACCCTAACCCTAACACTATCCTGGAAAGAACCCTAACCCTAACCTTAACCCTCACCCTAACACTATCCTGGAAGGAACGCTAACCCTAACCCTAACCATAACCCTAACCCTAACCCTCACCCTAACACTATCCTGGAAAGAACCAAATCCCTAACCCTAACCCTAACCCTAACCCTAACCCTAACCCTAACACTATCCTGGAAAGAACCCTAACCCTAACCTTATCCCTGACCCTAACACTATCCTGGAAGGAACCCTAACCCAAAACCCTATCCCTAACACTAACCCTACCACTATCCTGGAAGGAACCCTAACCCTAATCCTAACCCGAACCCTAACCCTAACACTATCCTGGAAGGAACCCTAACCCTAACCCTAACCCTAACCCTAACCCTAACCCTACCCATAACTCAACCCTGGAAAAAAACCTAACCATAACCCTAACCCTAACCCTAACCCTAACCCTAACACTATCCTGGAAAGGACCCTAACCCTAACCCTAACCCTAACCCTAACCCTAACCCTAACACTATACTGGAAGGAACCATAACCCTAACCCTAACCCTATCCCTAACCCTAACACTATCCTGGAAGGAACCCTAACCCTAACCCCAGCCCTAAACCTAACACTATCCTGGAAGGAACCCTAACCCTAAACCTAACCCTAACCCTAACCCTAACCCTAACACAATCCTGGAAGGAACCCTAACCCTAACCCTAACCCTAACCCTAACCCTAACCCTAATCCTAAGACTATCCTGGAAGGAACCGTAACCCTAACCCTAACCCTAACCCTAACCCTAACACTATCCTGGAAGGAACCCTAACCCTAATCCTAACCCTAACCCTAACCCTAACACTATCCTGGAAGGAACCCTTACGCGAACCCTAACCCTAACCCTAACCCTAACCATAACACAACCCTGGAAAAAACTCTAACCCTAACCCTAACCCTAACCCTAACCCTAACACTATCCTGGAAAGAACCAAAACCCTAACCCTAAACCTAACCCTAAACCTAACCCTAACACTATCCTGGAAGGAACCCTAACCCTAACACTAACCCTAACCCTAACCCTAACCCATAACACAACCCTGGAAAAAACCCTAACCATAACCCTAACCCTAACCCTAACACTATCCTGGAAAGAACCAAAACCCTAACCCTAACCCTAACCCTAACCCTAACCCTAACCCTAACCCTACCCATAACTCAACCCTGGAAAAAAACCTAACCATAACCCTAACCCTAACCCTAACCCTAACACTATCCTGGAAAGAACCCTAACCCTAACCCTAACCCTAACCCTAACCCTAACCCTAACCCTAACCCTAACACTATCCTGGAAGGAACCCTAACCCTAACCCTAACCCTATCCCTAACCCTAACGCTATCCTGGAAGGACCCTAACTCTAACCCCAGCCCTAACCGTAACACTATCCTGGAAGGAACCCTAACCATAAACCTAACCCTAACCCTAACCCTAACCCTAACACTATCCTGGAAGGAACCCTAACCCTAACCCTAACCCTAACCCTAACCCTAACCATAACACATCCCTGGAAAAAACCCTAACCATAAGCCTAACCCTAACGCTAACCCTAACACTATCCTGGAAAGAACCTTAACCCTAACCCTAACCCTAACCCTAACCCTAACCCTAACCGTAAAAGTATCATGGAGGAACCCTAACTCTAACCCTTCCCTAACACTATCCTGGAAGGAACCCTAACACTAACCCTAACTCGAACCCTAACCCTAACCCTAACCCGATTATTATAATGGAAGGAACCGTAACCCTAACCCTAACCCTAACAATAACCCTAACCATAACCCTAACACTATCCTGGAAAGAACCCTAACGATAACCCTAACCCTAACAATGACACTAGTGTATAAGGAACCCTAATCCAAACCCTAAACCTAACCCTAATCCTAACCCTAACCATAACCCTAACACTATCGTGGAAAGAACCCTAACCCTAACCCTAACAATAACACTACCCTGGAAGGAACCCCTAACCCTAACCCTTACCCTAAACCTAACCCTACCCCTAACACTATCCTGGAAGGATCCCTAACCTAACCCTAACCCTAACCCTAACACTATCCTTGAAGGAACCCTAACCCTAACCCTAACCCTAACCCTAACCCTAACCCTAACACTATCCTGGAAAGAACCCTAACCCTAACCCTAACCCTAACCCTAACCCTAACCCTAACACTATCCTGGATGGAACCCTAACCCTAACCCTAACCCTATCCCTAACCCTAACACTATCCTGGAAGGAACCTAACCCTAACCCCAGCCCTAACCCTAACACTATCCTGGATGGAACCCTAACCCTAAACCTAACCCTAACCCTAACCCTAACCCTAACACTATCCTGGAAGGAACACTAACCCTAACCCTAACCCTAACCCATAACATAACCCTGGAAAAATCCCTAACCATAACCCTAACCCTAACCCTAACACTATCCTGGAAAGAACCAAAACCATAACCCTAAACCTAACCCTAACCCTAACCCTAACCCTAACACTATCCTGGTAGGAACCCTAACCCTAACCCTAACCCTAACCCTAACCCTAACACTATCCTGGAAGGAACCCTAACCCTAACCCTAGCCCTAACCCTAACACTATCCTGGAAGGAACTCTAACCCTAACCCTAACCCTAACCCTAACCCTAACCCTAACCCTAACACTATCCTGGAAGGAACCCTAACCCTAAACCTAACCCTAACCCTAACCCTAACACTATCCTGGAAGGAACCCTAACCCTAACCATAACCCTAACCCGAACCCTAACCATAACACAACCCTGGAAAATACCCTAACCCTATCCCTAACCCTAACCCTAACCCTAACCCTTACCCTAACACTATCCTGGAAAGAACCAAATCCCTAACCCTAACCCTAACCCTAACCCTAACCCTAACACTATCCTGGAAATAACCCTAGCCCTAACCTTAACCATCACCCTAACACTATCCTGGAAGGAACCCTAACCCTAACCCTAACCCTAACCCTAACCCTAACCCTAACCCTAACCCTAACACTATCCTGGAAAGAACCCTAACCCTAACCTTAACCCTGACCCTAACACTATCCTGGAAGGAACCCTAACCCAAAACCCTATCCATAACACTAAACCTAACACTATCCTGGAAGGAACCCGAACCCTAACCCTAACCCTAACCCTAACCCTAACCCTACCCATAACTCAACCCTGGAAAAAAACCTAACCATAACCCTAACCCTAACACTATCCTGGAAAGAACCCTAACCCTAACCCTAACCCTAACCCTAACCCTAACCCTAACCCTATCCTGGAAGGAACCCTAACCCTAATCCTAACCCTAACCCTAACCCTAACACTATCCTGGAAGGACCCTAACCCTAACCCTAACCCTAACCCTAACCATAACACAACCCTGGAAAAAACTCTAACCCTAACCCTAACCCTATCCCTAACCATACGAATATCCTGGAAAGAACCAAAACCCTAACCCTAACCCTAACGCTAACCCTAACCCTAACCCTAACACTATCCTGGAAAGAACCCTAACCCTAACCTTAACCCTCACCCTAACACTATCCGGGAAGGAACCCTAACCCTAACCCTAACCCTAACCCTAACCCTAACTCTAACCCTAACACTATCCTGGAAAGAACCAAATCCCTAACCCTAACCCTAACCCTAACCCTAACCCTAACACTATCCTGGAAAGAACCCTAACCCTAACCTTAACCCTGACCCTAACACTATCCTGGAAGGAACCCTAACCCAAAACCCTATCCCTAACACTAACCCTAACACTATCCTGGAAGGAACCCTAACCCTAACCCTAACCCTAACCCTAACCCTAACACTATCCTGGAAGGAACTCTAACCCTAATCCTAACCCTAACCCTAACCCTAACCCTACCCATAACTCAACCCTGGAAAAAAACCTAACCATAACCCTAACCCTAACCCTAACCCTAACACTATCCTGGAAAGAACCCTAACCCTAACCCTAACCCTAACCCTAACCCTAACACTATCCTGGAAGGAACCCTAACCCTAACCCTAACCCTATCCCTAACCCTAACACTATCCTGGAAGGAACCCTAACCCTAACCCCAGCCCTAACCCTAACACTATCCTGGAAGGAACCCTAACCCTAAACCTAACCCTAACCCTAACCCTAACCCTAACACTATCCTGGAAGGAACACTAACCCTAACCCTAACCCTAACCCATAACATAACCCTGGAAAAATCCCTAACCATAACCCTAACCCTAACCCTAACACTATCCTGGAAAGAATCAAAACCATCACCCTAAACCTAACCAAAACCCTAACCCTAACCCTAACACTATCCTGGAAGGAACCCTAACCCTAACCCTAGCCCTAACCCTAACACTATCCTGGAAGGAACTCTAACCCTAACCCTAACCCTAACCCTAACCCTAACACTATCCTGGAAGGAACCCTAACCCTAACCCTAACCCTAACCCTAACCCTAACACTATCCTGGAAGGAACCCTAACCCTAACCCTAACCCTAACCCTAACCCTAACCCTACCCATAACTCAACCCTGGAAAAAAACCTAACCATAACCCTAACCCTAACCCTAACCCTAACCATAACACATCCCTGGAAAAAACCCTAACCATAAGCCTAACCCTAACGCTAACCCTAACACTATCCTGGAAAGAACCTTAACCCTAACCCTAACCC